>NC_081564.1:5392112-5438059 GCF_022355385.1 Mustela nigripes
AGCAATTTTTTTTTTTTTTTTTTTTTTTTTTTTTTTTTTTTTTTTTTTTTTTTTACCCTTGAGCCACACACCCTGGATGTGGAAAGCTTTTATAAATCTCAAAGACTGCGCAGACGCAGGAGCAACCTGTGGCCCTAAAAAAAATCGGGGTCATCACTCCTGCCCATGCAGCCCCGGTTTTAGACAACTTTGACGGTCTTTAATATCCTGATTTTATCAGCAGAAGATGTGCCGACCCAGCCGACATCTGTTGGTCTTGCGGCTCATTATAGGTTCACTTTCTTTCCTTTCTGAGACGGCTGACAAAGCTCAGCATTCGTTCACTTTCCCACCGAGAGGGAACTCAGCCGCTCCCCGCCCCGCGCCGCCACCCCGGCCTCACGCTGAGACCACGGGCTCTGACCCGGCTCCAGGCAGGTAGCGGGGCTCTAAGGACCCCAGGGCCGCAGCGATTGGTTCACGGTTATCATGTGACTCCGCAGAAGCCAATGAGAGGCCACAGAATGTTGACGGGCATGCTGGGACCAAGGAGTTTACTGGCTTTTCTCGAACGCACGGGCGCCGCCATCTTGGGATCCCCAGGGGCTCCCGCCAGTCGCCCCTGGGAAGAAGCCAGGAGGGGGTTTAATGCGGAGAAGATGGGGCCAAGAATTAGAGAGAAAGGACTGGAAACCTCATCTCGATGATACTGTGTAGACCCCTGCCCCCCACCTACGCCCGGACACGGCAACCGTGGTCAATTGAGACAATAAATTATTTTTAGTGCTTAACTCAGCTGGGGTTTCGGTCCCTCCCAACCAAGTGAGATATAAAACAATCTGTCTTGGCAGTGAGCGAAGCAGTGCCGTAGTAAGATTAAAGCTACTACGCAGTGCAGCCTAAGCGGTCTGGAGGGTTCTCGGGGCTGGGGCCGAGGGTCCTGGGGTCTGACTCGGGAGTGACTCTGGAGAGTCACTTCCTCCCCCCGGGAACCCAGTCCCTACATGAGGAAGGGGATGAGACGGGCTCTAAAATGCCACCTCCAGAGTGGTCTGGTGGGTGACCCTCGTGCCAGCGAAGAGAGCTCGAGAACCTTGTGGCTACGTGTGATCACGTGCGTGCACAGACATGTACACACACCAGGCACACACGTGCACGCACGCCCAGTGTCCATGCACGGATGCGTCCTGCACGGCCAGGAGCCTTGTGCGTGCTCAGATGGACCCCCAGCCTGCATATCTAGTACCACCCACAGTGCCTTAATGCGGCCTCCGGGCCGCCCCTCACACCTGGGGACACACACACCAGCAAGGTCGTCTCTCCCAGGCTCAGCGCTTTTAGCAGAGGATTCTTAGGTCCCAGGAGAGGGATGCAGGTGAGGGAGGAGGGGAGCTCACCCTCAGGCTGCCCCCCGCACTTGGCACCCCTTTAAGTTTTGCCCTCTGGGCTCCCTAGTCTCACCTGTGGGACCTGCTGGGACCGTTGTAAGCACTACGTGGACACATCTTCTCGCTGGGTGCACTCTGTGCCCTGTGGCATAGCCGGGGCAGCTGGCTAAAAGCACAGGACGGGGGTAGCCACCCCCTTGTGCAGCCTCCAGGCACCACCATCCTCCACCCTGGGGCCCTCCTAAGACACAGTCTGGAAACCACAGCCCTAAAGTACACATGTCCATCCCTGCCCCCACAGCATCCCCAAAATACCCCTGCTGGGAGCCCTATTTTTAGTTTGCTGGGCAGAAGCCACCCTCCCTTCCCTCTGCTCTCCCAAACTGAGTGCTTTTCAGAACCGGGCACGTGGGGCACAGTGGTTTCCTGCTACTTGGAAAAATTGAGTCTCAGCTGCTTCTGTCACAGCCCGCTTCAAAGGCATGGGGACACGCTGAGTGTTCTGGGGGCTTCATTAACAGTCCTGGAGGGGCACTGTCCTCTCTTCTGCCCTGTTCTGTTTTCAGAGATCTGCTTCGTTAGGTGCCTCTGACCATTCACCCCAAGACTTTGGTTTGTAAGATTCTATCCTTCCTGGAACGTGAAACTCAGTTCTCTGCCTGTTAACATTATTCACCTGCAGGACAGTCGGAAGAGGGGTCCCAGATCTTGTGTCCCGTGAGCCTGGGTTCTAACCCACACTTCTGTATCTGGGGGGACGGGTTGGGGGGCGGACAGGACTGTACAGCTTGGGAAGCCAAGGCAGAGGCTCCAGCTGCCTTTGGCACTTTTTAATGGGCTGTCCTGGGAAAGCTCAAATTGAGTTAAAGAAGCCATTTTTCCAAGCCAAATACCAAAGTCACTTTCACAGGACTTAAAATTTCCCTGTGCCAGTGAAGAAGGAGGGGGATAATGACTACGGGCGGAGGGGGTGACGCCGGGCTGGAATTGGCCACGATGAGCTGACAAGAGGACACAGAAAAGAAACACCCGGGTGTGATATGGTCCAGATCTTTGTTTTGCCATTTTTAAGGGAGCAGTTATTTCCACTGGAATCCAGAAGGACTGAGATTTTCAATTTTCCTACGACGCGGGGAGGAAATGGAGACTTTTAGTTCTGGTTCATTCATTCCGGTTCAGAATCGCTCTCTGGCTGGAAACCTCCAGTGGCCTTTTCTGGTTGCATTTTCATGCCTTCATTCCTGCCAACTCCCCATGCGTTTAGCTCCAGCTCTTTCTTTTCTTCTTTCCCTTCGGGCTCCAAACTACTGTTGCAGAATGGTCCTTCTGTTTGGAATTTACGACGTGTGCACCTTTCACTCGTTTTCTCTCCAACCATTCGGGCCGTTGCTTCTGTGCCTAGGGTAGCATCCCTTCATCACAGTTTACAGACTTAAGGGGTATAAAGTCTTAAGGAGATGTCCAGGGTGCCACGGACTGTATCCACATGTGTCCCTTGGTGGGCCCAGGATCCATAGTCAATTACGTCAAGGATGCTGTGTTTTAGGGGAGGACTGGGAAATATGGATGCCCTGTGGTAGATTATTACATTTCCTTCATCCCATAGACCACCCTCCATAAACCTTCAAACATATCCCCTTATGAGAACCCCAGTCTGGACCCCACAGACTGCCAACCACTGGGTCTTGTGGCCCCTTATCACCCATAGGGATATGGGTGATATCAGCCACAGGGAGCAAGGGAGCATCTCAACAAGGAAATGTCTATGTGGTAAGTCCTGGCTTCTCCCCATCAGAAGACAAGTATATGACAGAAAAGACATAATTCATCTCACGCCAGACATTTCCATGTTAAAAATACAACATAGGAAAAGAGTCTTTTTGGAGAGAGGGAAAGAGGTGGAGGTGGAGAAGGTCAGGCTGGAACCTGGACCGGTCCTGATGGCTGTTGCCATTTTCTGGAACAGAAAATGCTCCTTCGTATTGTTCCATATATTTGTCAAACTCATCCTTCTCCACACAAATTCAGTCCTGTGCGGTCTTTGGAAACCTTCAAAACACCCTCAGCGTTCTACTTAAATGTTAGCAAGTTAGAGGTTTCCTGGCCTGGAAAAAGAGATCTATTTTAAAAGATTCATATCACCGCACCCTCCAAACACCTAGTGTCTCCCCAGCAGCTAGAAAAGCAACAACTTTTGTAGTTCCTACAGTGACAAAACAATGCACGTTGTAGGTCCCCCCCCCCCCCCCACGTTTGTTCAAGTGCTTCAAGCTGTGTTGATTTCCTGATCTGGAAAACTGGGCATAAAGATGTTTGCCCTCTGATCCCAAACTGCAGAGGGGAGCTGAAGAGACAATTTCAGTGATTTCCCATATACCACCAACCTTTAATGAGATAACTTTGTTCAGTCGTAGTGTTTTCTGGCAAGCTACTGAGCTGCGTAACAACCAAATCCAAAACATAAAGACTTCAAGTAAGAGCTATGTTATTCTCTCTCATGATGCTGTGTTCAGTTACTCAGGTAGAGTGAGGTGTCCATGATTCTTCTGTTCTCCGTGGTGTCCACAGAGATCATTTGGTAGTACTCAGCTGGCTGATAGGCAGGCTCCGAGAGTCCAAGATGGTTTGGCTCATATATCCAGTACCTTGGAAGGCTGGGCTCAGAGGGGTTGTCAACGGGAGGACCACTTGAGGTCTCTCAAGTGGCATGGCAGGTTCAGGATAATTACATTTCTTTCACGGTGGCTCCCGTCTCCAAGCACAAGCGTTTCAGTGAACAAAGATGCTTCGTGGCCTTTTATGACTTAGCTTGGAAATCACATGGAGTCATTTCCACTGCAGGCTATGGACCCCTCTCTCAGTGGGAGGCATGTCAGAGCATTTGTGGATATGTGTTAAACCAGCCCACACTGTTAACCATCTTCTGTTGCCCATAGCAGGTTGGAAGTTCTACAGACAAAGAGCTAGTCTTTCAGGATGATAAGACAGCATTTTCCTAACATGCAAGGTCCCAGTCTGATATATATATATGTGTGTATATATATATGTGTGTATACACACACACACACACACACACACACACACATACACTTTGCCAGATGGAAGAAAGACACAGGGAGCTGAATCCCTGAAAAATCTGTGTGATGGGTAAGGTGGTTCCTGAAAACAGGTCCAACCAAGATGGATAGCAGCCTTCCCATGCTCAGTCCGGGACTCAGATGCTGGTGTTTTACCCCATCTCTGGCCTCAGTCTATCCTGTTGTCAGCTCTGTATGAAGTCCAGGAAAGGAACTGGAAAACACTGGGTGAGAGTTCATGGAAACAGGACTACGTAACTCAAAAGATCAGAATTCTTGACCCCATAGATAATCATAATAATGCCCAACCACAGTTCCTTTTTTCTCTCTCTTTCACTTTTTAAAAATTCTTCTTTGTGTTTTCCATTCATGTTTCCTTGCATTCAACAAATATTATGGAACAACTGCCAAGTTCTCAGCCCACAGTCCAGAAGAGTCCATAATCTTAATGACCAAGGTCATTGCAAACTAAGACCAATGCTCGGCAGTAGGGATCGGCCAACTCTTGTACAAAGGGCCAGGTAGTTAGTATTTTAGGTTTTGGGGGCCATATGGGCTCAGTTGCAACTACTACACACTGTAGCAAGAAAACAGCCATAAACCTTATTCACAGCAGCCAAGACATGGAAACAGCCAAAGTGTGCATCAGTGGATGAACGGATAAAGAAAATGTGGTGTATATATTCCACATATGTATAGTATTCAACCTTTAAAAAGAAGGAAACCTTGGGGCACCGGGTGGCTCAGTGGGTTAAGCCTCTGCCTTTGGCTCAGGTTATGATCTCAGGGTCCTGGGATAGAGCCCTGCATCAGGCTCTCTGCTCAGCAGGGAGCCTGCTTCTCCCTCCCCATCTCTCTCTCTCTGTCAAATAAATAAAATCTTTAAGAAGGAAATCCTGTCATTTACAATAATAAGGATGAACCTGGAGGACATTACGCTATGTAAAATGGCCCAGACACAGAAAAGCAAAGGTTTTGCATAATCTCATTTATATGTAGAATCTTAAAAAAAAAAGAAAGTCGAACACATAGTAACACCAAGTAGAATGATGGTTACCAGAGACTGGGGTATGGGAGAAAAGCAGGTATATTGGTCAGAGTTCAAAATTATAAGATGAATAAGTTCTGGAGCTCTAATGTACAGCATGATGGTTATAGTGAAGAATAATACTTGAAATCTGCTAAGGGAGTGGATCTCAGGTGTTCTAATGCCCCCCCCCCCCACGCCCCCTGCCACACACGTAAGATTGACTTCAAGGTGATAAGTAGGCAAATAAGCTTGGTTGTGGTGATCATTTCAAAATGTATATATCTATCAAAACATCATGTTGCAAGCCTAAGTATATACAATTTTTATTTATCAATCACACCTCAGTAAAGCTAGAAAAAAATTTTAAAACAAGAAAACAGCCATAGACAATACATAAAAAATGAATGGGGCCATGTGCCCATAAAACTTTATTTACAAAAACAAGTGGAGGGCCAGACTTAATCCGAGGGCTGTAGCTTATTTACCTGTACTCTGGAGGTAAGAAACACTGTTCTCTGAAGAGGTAGTACAAATAAATTGGATCTACTTTAGTAGAAGGAGAAAAGGGAGGGGTTGTCTTGATCTGAGGAAGTAACTTTTGAACTGCTAGGTACTAACCAGGTGAAGGAGTGCATGAAGAGTGTGTTGGGAGAACTTTAAAATATCAGTTTGGACAGAGGGAAGAAGGCTGGAGGGAAACTGGCCAGACGTGAGGTTGGGAAGAGGTCGACCGTGGCCAGATCATGGAGGATCTTGATAACCCCAGTAGACCTGGGGGGAGCTTTTGATCTCAAAGCAATGAAAAGTCAGTGAGGAATTTTAAGAGCTTTTCTAAAACAAAATATTTTTAAGTAATTTTCTTTTCTCTCAACTAAGTCACTTATTGACCTATCTGAATGAGCTGAGGTTGCATTTTTGTGCAAGGGAATTAATTTGCTAAAGAAGAGAATGTGATGGTAATGGTGCAGGGCTGAGGTGTCACATTTTGGTGGTCTTTACAACCTTGGAGCTCGGTCACAGGAATAAAGCCACACATTCCAAGGGATCAAAGAGGATAACGTATGGAAAAGTACTTTTTCAAGTATTAAAACACTATTCAAATGAAAGGTCTATTCAAGGTTGGTGCTCCAGAGGGATTCCTTGCATAATTAACTAATTGGTCTCACATTTCTCACCATGGATTTTGAATTTTTTAGAAAAGAAGGTATTTGGCTCCAAAGGTTGTTAAACTACTCTGTTTCATGGTGTTAATTTTTCCATTGTCTAGACAGCCGCAGAGTCAGACAGGATTATCAGGAGGAAAGAGGCGATTTATGACCCAAAGTCAACCTTCTCAGCCAATGGAATTTACATATTAATGACCACTGTGGTTGTAATAAAAAATTTTTTTTAACCAAACTTTTTCATGTTTGTGAATTTCTGGAATTTGGCAATGGGTAGGTATTTTGCATTTTTAATACACATGAAAGAACTTTTAATGAAACTGGAGAAGGAGATTAATGAGCGTGTACTTGGGGGTGGAAGATTCTGAGAACTATGGGTTTGTTTTATTTGATTTTTTTTTCTTAAAGATTTTATTTATTTGAGAGAGAGAAAAAAACATATGTTGAGGGGGAGGAACAAAGTGAAAGGGACAAGCAGAACTCCCCGCTAAGGGCAGGGAGCTCTATGTGCAGCTCGATCCTAGGACCTCAAGATCACGACCCAAGTCAAAGGCATATGCTTAACCAATTGAGCAACCCAGGTGCCCCAAATCTGAGCACAGTTTTAAAGCATACATCAGCCAGCTTTCTGGACTTTTATAAAGAATAAGTTGGATTCTAACATTCTTCTTAAGATGAAGAGGGACACAAGGAGTCATATGGGTCATGTCCCTTGGATAGAATCAAAAGGCAACACATGCCCATTCAAGTTGAGTCATTAAAATCACATCCCTCAGAGGCTTTGCTATCCTGTTTGTTCTGCCTTTCACGTTCCCCTAAACAGGCATTCCATTCTGTTTGAATATCTCTGTTGATAAAAAATCCACTGACTTCTCTAATTGGAATAACTCCTTCCTTCTATGGGCTTAATATCTGCTCCTTTGAAGTTCTAATCATGGGTCCCAGATCCAGCCTCTGAAGCCAGGAGAATATGCCCAGCCTTTCGGGTAGACTGTTCTACCGCTTCCCCATCTTTAACAGGGTCTTTCCCTTCAAGGTCACAAGATGGCTGCTCTACCTCCGGCCCCTTGTGCCTGGTTGACGCAAGAAGGGGAAAGGCGCTTACATAAAGAAGGCAAAGCCATCCTGAAAGTTCCCAGTGGATTTCCACTTAGGGCTCATCAGTCAGAACTGAGTCCTATGATCACCCTATATATGAGACAGTGGGGTACAGAGAAAGAAATGTGGCCATGCGTCAAGAGCCTCTAAAATGTTCTTAACTCAGATTTGGTCATTTGCTTCCAAGCACTGTCCTGGACAAAACTCTGTATATAGGGGTGTTCATCACAGCAGACAAAACCCTAACTGCCCAAGAACAATAAAATAAGTAGGTAAATGGTTAGAACCAACCAAGGACATGGGGCAGGCATCGCAAGTTGTTGGTGAGGTTGTTTGTCATGGAACCCAATGAAACATCCATCAAGGGAACAAATGACTAAACTGTTTGTTTATTTGTTAAAATGTTATGCTCAATTTACCCCAGAGATACAGATGTAGTGAAAAGAAGGGCCATCTGTACCCCAATGTTCATAGCAGCAATGGCCATGGTCACCAAACTGTGGAAAGAACCAAGATACCCTTCAATGGACAAATGGATAAGAAGATATGGTCCATATGTACTACAGAGCATTATGCCTCCATCAGAAAGGATGAACACCCAACGTTTGTATCAACATGGACAGGACTGGAGGAGATTATGCTGAGTGAAATAAGTCAAGCAGAGAGAGTCAATTATCATACGGTTTCACTTACTTGTGAAGCATAAGAAATAACACGGAGGACATGGGAGAGGAGAAGGGAGCTGAGGGAAATTGAAGGGGGAGATGAACCATGAGAGACTATGGACTCTGAAAAACAATCTGAGGGTTTGGGAGGGGAGGGGGGTGGAACATTGGGTGAGCTTGGTGGTGGGTGTTATGGAGGGCACGTATTGCATGGAGCACTGGGTGTGGTGCATAAACAACGAATTCTGGTACACTGAAAAGAAATTTTAAAAAATTAAAAAAAAAAATGAAGGGACATGAGAAAAAAAACCTCTATTTCAATTTAAATTTTATTTCCTGCAAAAAAAAAAAAATGTTATGCTCACACTGGTTATTTATTCAGACAACTGAGTCGTCCTTTGCAATGGTAAAGAACAAGTCTGCTGATTCATGAGGGGGCATGGATGAATTTCAGAAGGATAGCACGGACTGAAAAGATGGTAGATAAGAAAACACACGGGAGGATTTCATCATACTCACTTATCAAAACCCATCACCCTGTACCTTGGAGATAGATTTTATTGTACATACATTATAGCCCGATAAGGTTGATATAAAATAAAATTTAACCATTGGACAAAATCAGGGTAGTATTTGGAAATACTGTATTAAAGTAGAAAAAAATGTCAGATGGAAATGTATCAGTGTTACCAGGACAGGGTTTTATTCTGGGGTGGTGGAAATGTTCTGGAACTAGATAGAGGTGTCCGCTGCAAACACTGGAAATATGCAAAATGCCACTGAATCGTTCACTTTCAAATGGTTAATTTTATGTCATGTGAATTTCCCTTCGATTAAAAAACAGTAGGGGGGGGTGGGGCGCCTGGGTGGCTCAGAGGGTTTAGCCTCTACCTTCGGCTCAGGTCATGATCTCAGGGTCCTGGGATCAAGCCCCGCATGGGGCTCTCTGCTCAGCAGGGAGCCTGCTTCCCCCTCCTTTCTCTACCTGCTGCTCTGCCTACTTGTGATCTCTCTCTCTGTGTCCAATTAATAATAAATAAAATCTTAAAAAAAAAAAACAATAGTGGGTATCTCTAAGGGGTGGGGTGACAGATGGGTGACTTCTGGTTGCATTTTATCATCCTCTCCTTTCCATTGTGCCCTTCAAATTTTCTGCCATAACCACATATCAGCTTTGTAATCAGGAAGTGACCACACAACTGATCAGGGACATGTCCTATTTCACGGGGTGGAAGCAGAGCCTGCTTTCCTACAGGATCCAGCTCCCAAAAGACACTTCCGGCAAAAAGGAAAGGAATTTGGTATTTTCTGCCCTCCTGCATCTTACTGCTGAGCTCCAATGCCTGTCCCAGCACCAGAGTGGATACTTTCCTCTTGCCCACACAGTTGGTCTTTATGTACAGTGGCCCAACTCCCCGCCTGGATGTTAATGGCCAGATCGCATGGCCAACGTGTGTGTCCTCGGCGGGTTGAGCAGAGTTGAGGCTAATGGGGATGGGGGTTCCCAACTCCAAATTAAGAGATCAGGGACTGTGCCTTGGACAGCCTTCCTGGGGAGACCCTGACCCTTTCATGAGGGGTTGGCGTGCCCCAGCTCAGGGCCCCAATCTGGACTTAGTCCAAGCAGCCTTCAGTGGCACTCAACAGGGAACCAGGCACCAACAGCAGCTCAGAATTCCTGATTCTTGAAAGACTTGGGGTGGGTGGGGGGCTACATCTCAGCATCGAGCAGTTGAGTTTCAACGAGCTTTGCCCTGAGGTAGAACACAAATTCCTATAAAGGAGACATCATGTGAGCTACGGGAAGTCTTTATGGAGGCATCGATCTTTTGTCATCCAGCGATGTTTATCCTGAAGGCAATGTCATGTAGCAAAGGGGGTGAGGGCAGGGAGATGGACATGTCTGTCCTGGAGGTGGGCAAGGGGGATGGTAAGCTCCAAGGAGCTCAGGATCCCAGATCGGTCCATAACCAGCCATTCACGAGAAGCAGACAGACGAGGAATATGGGACAACTTGCTTTGACCTCAGGAGCAAGGACAACCACTGATTCAAGTAGCTGGCCAGAGGAGAAGGGGCCTCGGTCCAGCAGGACATGGGGAATTTGCCACCATGAGGCCGTAGCTCTGGGGTATAACCCCCCCACAACCACCTCTCACAGAGAAGCACAGGGTGCCTTGCACATTATGGGAACTTTATTAGACAAAGTGCTTTATTCCAAAGTAAAGCCCTGGCCAGCTGGTCAGAAGAACACAGCCCTATCCCTACTTTAAAAATAAAGATACACTATATTTGGGGCACCTGGCTGGCTCAGATGGTTAAGGGTCTGCCTTCGGCTCAGGTCATGATCTCCAGGTCCTAGGATCAAGCCCTGCATCTGGCTCCCAGCTCAGCGGGGGACTGCTTCTCCCTCTGCCTCTCCCCCTGCTCGTGCTCTCTGTCTCCATATCTCTCTCAAATGAATAAACAAATAAAATCTTAGAAAACACAAAACACTAGATTTATCCTCACCTCAGAGAGCCAGAGCCACGATCTAAAACGGATGTCCCACCCATACGCAGAGCCAACAACTGAGGAGCGCGTAAAGCTAACATCGCCAAGGCCAGTTGGCGATCCCTGCTTGTTGATGCCGCGGGGCTCAAACCGGAGGTTAGCAGCACCAAAATATGATCACGGGAACCACCAGGGGAATCTGGGCCAGGGCGCTCAGACCAGATGCCATGTGCCAGATCTTGGAGACCATCTCCCTGCTTCCTCTCTAACATAAGAGTGGAGATCGCCCGGGCTGGTGGAGGGCGTGCGTGCAGGAGCTGCAAACCAGAAGCCCTGCGTTCCAGCGCCAAGCCTGCCACGGGACACCGTGCATTTACCTCTCCCTGGCCCAGTTTCCCTGCAGTGGGAGAAGTCAGTGGGCTGTGGTGCATCGGAGCCTTGAGAACCTGTCGAAGATGACAAATGCAGGTGCTGCTGTTAGCATAAGTCTGTTGCCAGTGTCCAGCTAAAAATAGTTGCCCCAGAGGAGGACAGAGTCACCCCCTACGAGAATGTGGTCTTTGCAAAATAAAACGTGTCCTTTTGTTCACTCGAATGCGGCACCTTTACGCCAGGGAGCAGCCAACAGGCTCGTGTTCCGAGAGCTGGATTTTTCCACGTGGGGGCACTGAGGCTCATTTGGAGGGAGAAGAGCCTGGGCTCGGGCGTCCTCGCTTCACACGCCTGGCTCCAAGTCCTATATTGTCTCGGTCTGACTGCCCGCCTCTCCGGCCCAGCGCAGACGGAGCCACGGCCGAGAGGAGAGAGAACAGTGGGGAGAGAGGGAGAAATGGGAAGGTATTTCCTGTCATGAAATCCAATCTGATTGAACTTAAAAATAGCAGGAAAATCAACACTTCGGAGACTGACCTTTTTTTTTTTTTTAAGTTGGGAGTGGGTGGAGAAGAGAAACCTCCCGTGTTTCGCCCCAGGAACGCCAAGATCTTCTTTGCCAGAGTTATGGGCCAGAAACCAGAAAAAGAACACAGACTGTCCTCAATTTGGTGGCAAGAGGAAAAAGATGGGGTTTGGATTTTGAGGCACAAAAAGAAGTAGGGCTGGGGTTTCTTGCCTCCTTGCTGTCTTGCTTGGTGGGGGGTAGGAAGGAAGGGCTCCAGGCTGGGAAGGGTTGGTGGGCGGTGGTAAGGGCCGGCGTGCGTGGCAGGGGATCGCACCGGGAGTCGGAGCGTGGGACAGCCGGTCACGCAAGGTTGGGCAGCCTCCAGTTTCTCCCACCACATAAACCCAAGGTTTATGGCATAACCCAGCCACGTCCCCACTCCTCCCAGGTGGGCTGGAGAGGTCTGCTTGCCCGAGGGGCGGACAGGAACGGTAAATTCAGGACAATGGGGTCAAAGAATAAGAAAGTGACGTGGGGATTCGTCCTAGCTTCTGTCTGAAGCTGAGACAGCCCGGGAGAAATGGAGATTTCTCAGGACACACTTAAGAGGCGAGGCAGGACCTAAGGCTTTTTTGTTTTGTTTTGTTTTGTTTTAAGATTTTATTTATTTATTTGACAGACAGAGATCACAAGTAGGCAGAGAGGGAGGCAGAGAGAGAGAGGAGGAAGCAGGTTCCCCAGTGAGCAGAGAGCCTGATGCGGACGGAGCTTGATCCCAGGACCCTGGGATCATGACCCGAGGCGAAGGCAGAGGCTTTAACCCACTGAGCCACCCAGGTGCCCCAGCACCTAAGGTTTTAAAAACAGGAGCTGTCAGTCCCTGTCCACGTGGTGGCGGGGGAAGGCGATTCTCATGGTGCCTCGCCACCAGGCATTGGAATCGAGATTTGCTCGGGCACCCAGAGATCTGGGGGGAATGAAGACGGCCTGAACCCCTGTTTGGTCAGCGGGATGAACACTGGAGAAACAGGTTGCTTAGGTTCAGAGAGCAAAACATGCTTATTTTTGTCTTTAATTTGCATTTTTTTGGAGCTGGGACTGCGGTTACTTTTATCCCGACGTGTGGACCTTTCCTAGCGCATCAGCTGGTGCATTCCCTGAGTGACCCCATGCCCCACTCCGTCGTGTGCCCGACTGCGTGGGTTTTCCCCCACCAGCTCATGTTCCTTCCTGCGGCAAATGCTTCCCCCACGCCCCCCTGCCGACTTCCCGCAGCCCTGGTTAGCGGTCTCCTCCAGCTCTATTTCCCTCGGTCTCCGAGGCACAGCTCCGCTGAGTGCGCTGATTGTCTCATTTATTTCTCACCTGTTCGTCCTCTCCTGGCCCCTCCAAGGTCAACTCCCGCCCAGCTCCTAAATCTTCTCGCCTCCCTTGGTGAGGGCTCTTCCATCAATTCATGCTCTCTCTCTGCTGTCCGTCTCATCTCTCCGTCTACATTAGCTCCCTCTCCTTGGATTACAAATTGCCCGAGTCTCTGTGAGAGCATGAATAATGGCCCTTAGCCTCGTATCCTTCCTGGCTTGCACTGCTTATCTTGCACTGCTTATCCCAAAAGGCAGTCCCAGCCTTGGCTTCAGGCCGGATGCCCCTTCTTACAACAGACCTTTCTGCTGACATGGCTTTATCTGTGCTCCCAGCAACCTTCTGGTCCTCAAACTGCAGCTGCCCTCGGCAGCCCCTGGAGGTCACTTGGCTTTACAAACTGGTGCCAGGAGCCCAGAGGGGACACCCACATGACTCGGCGGAGCACGGCGCTACTCGGAGCCACAGGTGCCGTTTCCAACTTCCTAGTAGCCACATTTTTAAAAAAGTAAAAAAAATAGGCGGAATTCATCTAACAGATAGGTGTCAGGCCATCCGAAATCTTATCATCTCCACAGGGAATCAACACCATTATTAATGAGGCATCTACATTCTTTGTGTGTCCTGAGGGTTTGAAATCGGTGTGTCTTTACACTGTAGCCATCAGATTCAGACTAGCCCCGTCCCAATGGCTTCATAGTCCCATGTGGCTGGTGGCTGCCAGGATGACCAGCCCAGCTCTAGAGCTCCAGCACGGCCTCAGCTCCGGTCCAGGGTCCTCTCCACCATGCTGAGCTGGGAGATTTCTCTCCGGTCTCTGCTGCCCTGCCTCCCACACCCCTGGACCCGGGCGGGTCACCACCACTGTCTGCTCTCCCCCCTCCTGTGCTCCTGACCCTGTATCCTTTGGGTCTCCATTTGCAACCCTCTTTCTGCTCTGGCTCTCCCCTCCTCTTAACACTCTAAAGTTGGGCATCATTCAGGAGAAGCACATTCAGGTCAATGACGGTAGTAACAGCCTTCGTCTCTGTCAGCATCACGTTGAGCCACACGCTGCTCTGAGCACATGTCATGTAATAATTCACCCCCATTCTCTGCAGCTGCCCCAGGAGGTAGGTGCTATTGTTGTCCCCATGGATTAGTTTGCTTTGGCTGCTGTAACAAATGATCACGAACTCACAGCTTAACACAACAGAAAGGTAGTATCTTATAGCTCTGTAAGTTAGAAGCTTGACACGGGTCTCCCTGAGCAAAAATCAATGTGTCTGCAGAGGCAGACACAGTCTGGCTGGCACAGTCACTTAAGCGTCCAACTCTTGGTTTCACCTCAGGGCTTGATCTCAGGGTCTTGAGATCAAGCACGGAGCTGGGCTCTGTGCTCAGTGAGGAATTGGCTTCAGATTCTCTCTCCCTCCCCTTCTGCCCCTCTGGCTCATTCTCAATCTCTTTCTCTCCTTCTCTCTCTCTCAAATAAATAAGTCTTAAAAAAAAAGAAAGAAAGAAAGAAAGAAAGAAAGAAAGAAAGAAAGAAAGAAAGAAAGAAAGAAAGAAAAGAAAGGTATCTGCAGAATGCATCCCTTCCTGGAGCCTCCAGGAGAGAATTCATTTCCTTGCCTCCAAGCTTCAAGAGGCCACTTGCCTTCTTTGGCTTATGGCCTTGTCTTCCATCTTGGAAGCCAACCACAGTGCCTCCCCACATCACTCTCTCCAGTCTCCTTTTCTGACTCCTTCTCCCCTGGGTCTACCCAGATGATTCTCGGTAATCTCTCTATCTTCGAATCAGCACGCTATCTAACATGGCCACAAGTTCCAGGGGTTAGGACGTGAGTGTCTCGGTGGAGGGGCAGTATTCTGCCTCTCACACCCCATTTGAGATGAGGAAAGAGAGAGGGTAAGTAACTCATGCAAGGTCACACAGCTATAGATCTCATTGACCTTGAGTCCTTGGCGTCTTTTCCATTCTGTCACTCCCCTGATACAGACTCGGTGGCCTTAAACTCTAGGAGACACCAGCCCACCAGCCAAAGCCTTTCCTTCCAGATTCCAGGCTTGTTCACAGCTATGATTTCCTGGATTTGGATATCCAGCAAAATGACGGAAGCAGCCCAAGTGTCCATCGACAGATGAATGGATAAAGAAGATGTGGTTTCTATCTACGATGGAATATTACTCAGCCCTAAACAAGCATGAACTCTTGCCGTTTGCAACCACACGGATGGAGCGATTGAGTATTAGGCTCAGTGAAGTCAGTCAGTCAGAGAAAGACCAATACCCTACGATTTCACTCTTATGTGGGATTTAAGAAACAAACCCAACGAACAAAGGGAGAAAAGAAAGAGAGACAAACCAAGAAAAAGATTCTTAACCACAGAGAACACACTGATGGACACCAGAGGGGATGGGGGGTGGGGGTGCGGGGGAAACAGGTGGTCAGGATGAAGGAAGGCACCTCCTTCACTGGGTAACTATGGGAGAGTTGAATCATTGTATTGTACACCTGAAACTAATATAACATTGTATGTTAACTATACTGGAATTAAAATTAAAAAGTTAAATTAAAAAAAAAAAATTTCTCCTCCTGACCTCTGCCTCACCTCACAAGGGCGGTCTTACTTGAAATGTGCCTCAGAAAGGCCAGCTCCAATCAAGGTAACCGTTCTCTCTCCCCAGCCAAGAAAAACACCGAGGCTGGTTTTCAGATGATTAAGCACTCTCTGCCAGCAGCCAGTTCCTTTGTTTTCATATACTGTCTGTTCCGGAGGGAAAAAAACCCTCAAGTCCATTCACCCACGACATCCAAATGTTGCAGAAAGGTCGACTTGGGACAAACGTAGGCCTGCAGGCTTCTCCATCCCAGCCCTTTGCCCATCTGCTCAGAAGGCCCCCGGAGCTGCAGAGAGACGCATGGACGATACTTTCCTCTCACGCCCTGCTGACTCCAGCTAATTCCCGGTGAAAAATGCGAAGACAGTGGAAAGAGAGCCCAGCGCCCTCCCTGAGTCCCCCTGACTGTTCAGGTCCAGGTCTGAGTCTGGGGCCTCCTCACCAACATCACACACCTGACTCAAACACAAGGCTCCTGGTTATAGGTGGAAAGAGCCAGAAGCTGCCCACTCCCTCAGATTCCTGAGAGCTCAGAGACCCACCTTCTCCTCACCAGAATGAAAAAAGTGGTTCTATCTTGTGATATGGTGATTTATAAGAAGAAATATATCTTTGGTCTTCATCCCAGTTCCTGACTCACAGCCCTTAAAGCCCTCGGAATTTCTTACGTGATAAGAGAGATAAAGGTGTCTCCTGCGATTCCTAGCGAGCCCTTTCAACCAC
Organism: Mustela nigripes; assembly: GCF_022355385.1. NCBI lineage: Eukaryota > Metazoa > Chordata > Mammalia > Carnivora > Mustelidae > Mustela > Mustela nigripes. Next base: position 5,408,573 of record NC_081564.1, read on the forward strand.
ATCTGAGTGTCTGTGAACGTGATGACTTTTGGAAAGGCCCTAAGGATGGCGGGGGAGGCTGGGGGCCAATGGAGCCAACCTTGTGATTAGAACATTGGAACTTCCAGCCCTGGGCACCGACCCCCTGGGAGCGGAGAGGGGCTGGAGGTTGACTAAATCACCAGCAGCCAATGAGTTCATCAATCATGGCTACAGCATGAGACCTCCCTAAAAACTCAGAACAGACAATGTTCAGAGAGCTTCCAGACTGACAAACCCTGGAGGAGCCAGGAGCGGGGGTGGCATGCCCAGAGAGGACCTGGAAGCTCCTTACCTCTTCCCAGAACCCTTGTCCTCTGCTTCTCTTCCCTCTGGTCGTCCTTGAGCTACATCTTAGCTCTAGCATTAGAAACGAGTGATCTGGTCAGTGGCCTATTTTGCCAAGTTCTGTGAGCTGTTCTAGCAAATTAACCAAAGCCAAGGAGGAAGTCGTGGGAACCTATAGTTTATAGCCAATCGGTCAGAAGCACAGGGGACACTGCGGATCGGTGAGCGGCGTCTGAAGTGGAGACTGCCTTTTGGGACGGAGCCCTGAGCCCGTGGGGTGACACTATTTCCAGGAAGATGGTGTCAGAATTGAGTTCAGTGGTAGGACCACCAGCTCCGTGGAGAGTTGCTCGGTGGTGGGAAGTCTCACACCCATCTGGTCACAGACGTGTTCAGTGTGAGGACTGGGAGGGCACAGCCACCTTCCAGCTTCCCAGCATAACCAACTCTGATCTCAGGACCAGGCTGAGCTTCCCCTGCCTGCCATCACCCCCGTCACAGGAGATTGCTGGCCTGACAGACGTGTGCAGATCGCCCGTGGAACTCATTTCAGGCTAGGGTCTGAACAGCGTTCTCATCAAACCTGTACCTAGAGCTTTACACCAGGAGCAAAAGGGACTCATTTAGGTTCCATCTTCTATTTATTAAATGAAAATAAATAGAGACTGAACGAGATGAGGTGTGTGAGAGCCCTTCCCAAGGTGGCCGGCGAGGTCAGGACCCCTGGCTCCAGGCTCTCCATCCCCCCATGCACATGGCTGGCAGAAGGGCCCAGGTCCAGGGGGATGCCATGGGAGTGAGCAGATGGAGAAGAGAGGGGGCTCCTTTCTGGAATAATGAAAATACTTGGTGTGTGTTGCTTGAGCAAGTTATGAACGCCCAAAATGGAATAAACGTTTACGAAAAGGAGAGCCTTAAAAGATGAAGGGCTCGATGACACAGGATTGGACACATACTGTGTCCGGCGAGCTCCTGGTTTTGTTGCTGTGCTTTCGTTGTGTGAGACTAACCGGGGGAAGCGGAGAGCACGGTCCCTGGGACTAGCTCTGTTATTTTTGCAACGTTCTGTACAGTCTACAATTATTGCAAGATAAGAAGTATTTTCTTTGAAAAGGTAAAGGACTCGTAGCTGAACGAAAGGGGGAGGGAAGGATGGAGGGGAGAGAGCTGGGGAGCCAGGGACGAGGCGGAGAGGAAAAAGACAGAGAGCCACTGCCTTCTCTCAGCAGGGGACAGAGGACCAAGTCAGGGGAGGACGCTGCTCCGTGAAGGTGGCGGAGACAGCACACTGACTTTGTTTTCCATCCAGCCTGCTCTACTCTGTGTGTATCAATGGCTTCTGACTGGTCTGGATTAAAAGCTATCTTCAAGCTATGCTTGGAGGTACAGCGTTCTCTTTTTTTATTCCGGACCCCTATCCAGTGGAAAATGCCTTCGAAGGCCTTCGCCTCCGCTCCGGGGCCTGTTTTATTTGGAGGACAATTGGAAATGATGAGCAGCATTAAATGCAAATTTTACTTGGCAGCTGCCTCACGGAGGCTGGACGGGATGCGGATCCCATATGCGTGCCCACGTGCAGGGAGAGACGCAGGCCTGGGCGCAGGCCATGCACAAGGCGACCACGCTACCGGGTCTTCTTGGTTATTTTCCTCCCAGGAATCAGCGTTTTCCGAGCAATCTCTCCTGGACTGACTTCCAGCAACGCTGATCCTGGAAGATTAGTTCCAAATTCTGCAGCCTAAGGTGAAACATTTGAATGTTCTCTGTAGAAACTCGTTTTATTTGACTTCAAAGAACACAGACCATGGTGCCTGGAGGCTCCTTGTCATGAGTGGTGGAAAATTTATTCCAAAGCTCCATTTCTCATTTTTTAAAAACGCTAAGCCAAAGAGACATACGTTTTTCTGACAACACAGAACAGAAAAAGGCAGCGGTTACCCCAGCATTAACTTTCAGATCATATCCACAAGGTAAATAAAGCATAAATTAACCAATTATAATAAAATACCAGATAAATGCCTTTGACAACTCTGAATTTCCCAGGAAAATGCTTCCAGCTGTGACCCCTGACTTGCAAGGCATGGGCTGCCCAGGACCGAGTTTGTTTATAAGGGATGGAGCTGTGTCTCCCTCTTCCTCCTCTACGGGGTCTCTTCCTTTCAGTTGAATGGGATCAGATAGAGGCAAAGTGTGTTAAAAGTCACTGACAAGCAGAGATAAGCCTGGATATTCCCAAGACTTCCCATTACTGTACATCAATCTGCTTTTTATAAATGGAAAATGGACTCTTAAGGATGAAGCCAAGAGAAGGTTGGAGGTAGCAGCCTTGATCTGGGAAGAGGAACGGTTCATTGAACAGAGGGTGGGAGGAGGAATGGGGTCTGCAGGGCAGATGGACCCACAGCCCGTTTTTGTAAATAAAGTTTTATTGGCACACGACCATGCTCATTCCTTTACATACTGTGTGTGCCTGCTTTTGTGCTATGAGGGCAGAGACTCCAAAGCTGAAAACATCTGCAGCTTACAAAGTGGGGAGCCACGATGGTACTATCTGTGGTGGCTGGAATAAGGAGAGACATGGAAGGTCATCATTTGGAGTTGGTGCCGGATGCCCAGCGGAGAGACCAAAGCAGCAAGAACCAGGTTAGCAGAAGGCACGGAAGTGACAATGAGCAGTGTGACACAGCTTCAATCCTCACACCATCTACACTGGCTGTGTTCACTCTCTGCCCTGTGTAACAGATTACCACCACTTAGTGGCTTAAAACAATGTTTATTGGCTCACAGCTCCATAGGTCAGGAGTCTGGGCACAGTGTCACAGGGTTTTGTGCTCAGGGTCTCGCCAGGCTGAAATGAAAACCATGCTGTCATCTGAGCTTAGGGTCTTCTACTGAGGTCACATGGCTATGTCAGAATCAGTTCCTTGAGGTTGTAGGACTGAGGTCCTTATGTGGCATCAACTGAAGATCACTGTTAGGTCCCAGAGGCCACCCCAAGTGCATTGCCATGTGATCCCCTCCATCTTCAAGCCAGCAGTGGAGTACTTCTCAAACATCAAAACCCCCTTGTGCTTTGAATCTCTGACTTGCTTTGTGTCTGACTTGCGGACCCAAATATAAAGGGCTCCTTTGTTTAGGTCAGACCCCGTGGCTATTTCCCTATCTTAAGGTCAAATGATCGGTGACCTTAATTACATCAGGCCTCCCCCAAGAATAGTGTTAAATAAAATGACTGGGAGAAGAGGTGTGTACCCAAGGGCTGGAATCCTGGGGCCATCTTGTAATTATGCCCACTCTGCACCATCCTACAAAGCAACAAGCAAACAGACAATGCCTGAAGTTGGTAAACCCTAAATTCATCACATCAGCCTGTCTTTTGGAGGTGTGGGGGTATCCGCCAGAACTAACATCTAAAACTATTCAATACAGGTTGGCTCCAGGCCAGGAATGAGGAGGTGAGGAATGGGGCAAGGAGCTATCACTTACCAGTAGAACACTATTCTAGACTATTTAATTTTTTAAATTATGCACATATATTACTTTGATAGTGATTTTTAAAAAAAGAGGGTAAAGAAGTCAATCCTACTGGATTTCTTTCCTGTAGGTTTTTAGCTCCGTTTTCTCATTTACCGAAGTTACCACCATCTACCACCATCTAGCGCCATCTTTATGTTCTTTTCTCTAACTTCAGGTGTCCCTTCTATTCCTCAAGGGCAACTCACCCACCTGCCCTTGACCCCAAGTCTCCTCCAGCCTTTCCTGGGAACTTCCTCCATCTGACGGGCCCTGCCTACCCTCCACCAACAAACTCTCCCTCTCAGTTTGGGCTCCCCTAGAAGCAGAGGCTGAGACCAGAAGGTGACTGGAGGTGGTTTATTTGGGAAGCGACCCCAGGAAGCAGTGGATGGGGAGCAAGGAAGTGAGACAGAGAGGGGACAGCAGGCCATAAAGGGTTTCCAAGCTGGGGCATCCCGGGAAGCCGTGTAGCCCACAGCCACCCAACCAAGGAGCCAGGGAGCCGGGACATTTGCCTCCCAAACTCCATCTGTTGCTGGTTGGGTGCAGCTTGGGCACTGGCCCTTTGGCATGCCATGTACACCACAACGGATCATGGTGCCGAAGGTGGAGAAGGAAGCTCTCGGCAGGACACCACAGGTGCCCACCATCAACCATCAAGTACCGTCCACGCATGGACACAAAGGCCCACAGAAATGCAGGTGGGCCCTACAACACCCATCGTTGTCTCCCTCACCACTAGCTCTTCCCTTGAACAATGATGCCTAAGGATGATGGAGAGCTGTACTGGTTTCCTAGGGCTGCCATAATAAGTGACCACAGACTGGGGGCTTGAAACAACAGCCATTTATTCCCTCACCGTTCTTGAGGTTAGAGGTCCAAAGCCAACGTGCCATCAAGGCTCCCTCCGAAGGCTCTAGGACACACTCTCTTCCATGCCCTTCTCTGAGCTTCTGGAGGTTACCATTGGCAGTCCTTGGCTTGTGGATGCCTCACTTCACCTCTACGTCTGGCTTCATGTGGCCTCTCCCTGGTGTGTCTGTGTCCAATTTCCCTCTTCTCATAAGACCAGCAGTCCCTGGTTTGGAGCCTACCTTAATCCAGTGTGATAACAACTTGATTATACCCACAGAGGCCCTGTTTCCAAGCAAGGTCACAGTCACAGGTCCCAGAGGTTAGGACTCGAACACATCTTTTGAGGAACGCATTTCCCAACCAACAACCACACACTTAGACCAGACCACACTATGGACCAGACTCCATGCTAAGCACTTCATATGTTTAAATCTCACACAGTACATCTGAGGCAGGTGCTATTATGATTCCCATTTTACGCACGAAGTCCAGAGAGGTTGAGTAATCTGCCCAGGATCACACAGCTGGTCAGTGACAGAGCCAAAAATCCAGAGCCCACCATCAGACTCTGGTTCTGACCAGTGTGCAGACGGCCTCTCCCGTACACCCATCTGCTCTCTTCTGGACCCTGAATCCCCTTATAACTATGGTTTCATCTTCCTTCCCCTTCCTGTCCAAACTTCCCATTCAGTCAGCCCGCGTACACACGGGCAGCATCTTCTAGGTCCCAGATCCTGGCGAGGAGTTGGGGAATCCCTGAGCACAAATAGGAATCTGCATTTTTATCATGCAGTATTTTATGCTTCCCTCTAAACTGCCTTACAGTGCTTTGGGGACTGGAGCATACCGTCTAGAGGCTGGACAGATGCTAATCAAATCCTTGTCCAGACAAGCATAAAATTGAGAAGGTAATAAGAGCTATGAAGCTAAGAGGAGAAGCTAACCCGGCCGAGAAGGTCAAGGACACCTGCAGAGAAGGAGCAGATTAGGCTTGAGGGAGGGAAGGGCCCTCTGGGCTGAGGGAAAAGCAGGTGCAAACAAGGCAGGACCTTAAACAGTTCCTTTCCTAGATTTAAAAAAACAAAAAACAAACCAAAAAACCCCTGGTAATAAGAGAGATACTCAGGAGAAGACCCTGGCCTAGGGTAGGGGTCAGCAAATGCTTTTTGTAAGGGACCAGATAAGAAACATTTTAGGCTTTGTAGGTGAATGATCTCCCTGGAAACTACTTATCTTTACTCTTGTAGGGCAAAGCAGCCACAGACAATACAGAAATGAATGGGCCTGCCTGTGTGTTAATAAAACTTTATTCATAGACACTGAAATTTGAATTTCGTATAGTGTCCACATTATAAAAGATCATTCTTTTGATTTTTCTCCCCACCACTTCCATCGCTTTTAGCTTGCAGGGTTGTTCAAAAACAGGCGGCAGGCCAGACTTGTCCGGCAAGTCTTTGTTTGCCAACATTTCAGAGAGCTTCTCGAAAGCATCTTCAAGTTAGTCTGGTCTTTCTGCATTGTGGTTGCCTTGTTATCCCTAGGTTTGAGGTAAGTCTTGTTACAAATTACACCCGGTCTTAGCAGTGCTCCGAGGCATCGAAAGATGGGCCTGCGGGTCCCACCAGTCAGGAAAGGGCCAGAAGCAGCTTGTTACAGACCAGAACCCCAGTTGAGTGGGGGCCCCTGGGTCCACAGGGAAGGATCTGCAGCACTTAGGAGCTCTCTTTGGGGATTCCCAGGAATAGGTAGGATGAGGAAGCAAGGAAAGGAGATTTCCTGGGTAAAGGGATAGGAACTCGAACTGTGGCCATGTGGGTGCCTGAGAGAAACACGGACCCCAGCCCAGACCCTCAGGGACATCCCGCTCCTCCCCCACCTTCTCTCTTTTTCTTCCCTGCCTTGTTCCAAAAGGGATTTGAGGCAGCTTATGAGAAAGCTATAATTCATCATGATGGGTTACCAGAAGATAAAAAAGAGACCCCATCCAAGGCTGAGGCTCCTTCAAGACCATAGCCCAAACTGCCCTGCACATGTGATTCAGAGTTTTCTAGAAGCCACAGTGAAAATGAAAATCTGATTACACGGCGGAACTCAGAGTGTCCCCGACAAAAGATGAGCCAATGGCGCAGGTGTCAGAACTGACATCCCCAAAATATCTTCAAGTTGGACACAAGGGTGACTTTGACAAGGTAGTTGTCATTAACCTTGTTAATGTTAATGTCCTGTGCACGTTACTCTTTACAATTTAGTCAAGATAACTAATCACAGGATAATAAATAGTAACCCCCATGGTAGGTCATGTGAGTTAATTCTCCAAGGTCTGGCACACCACAGTCCTGGGATGGCATTCCTGCTGGTTTTGTTAATCTACCCAGTGTTAGATTTTAGATCTTCTATTTTGGCAAGGATGCAGAGAAAGGGAAACACTCACACACAGTTGGTGGGAAGGTGAGCTGGTACAGCTTCTCTAGAGAACAGTACAGAGGCTCCTCAAAAAGTTAAAAATAGAGCTCCCCTACGGCCCAGCAATTGCACTACTAGGAATTTATGTAAAGGATCCAAGAATACAGATTTGAAGGGGCACGTGTACCCCGGTGTTTATAGCAGATTGTCAACAATAGCCAAATGATGGAGAGAGCCTGGATGTCCATCGATTGATGAATGGATAAAGAAGATGTGGTATACACATACAATGGAATACTATGCAGCCATCAAAAATGAAATCTTGCCATTTGCAACAATGTGAGTGGAGCTAGAGTGTATTATGCTGAATGAAACAGAGAAAGACAACTACCATATGATCTCACTCATGTGGAATTTAAGAAAGGAAACATATGAACATATGGGAAGGGGGGCGGAAAAGGAGAGAGGGCAATAAGCCATAAGAGATTCCGAACGACAGAGAATAAACTGAGGGTTGATGGAAAGAAGTGGGGGTGGGGTGGGCTGGGTGGGGGAGGGGCCTTAAGGCAGGCACCTGTTGTGATGAGTACTTGGTGTTGCAGGTAAGTGATGAACCACTGAATTCTACTCCAGAAACCAATATTGCACTATACGTTAACTAAATAGAATTAAAATTAAAAAAAAAAAAAAGATGTTAGACCTTCCAGGGCAAGGGGACTTCAATCTGATGCCCACGGCCCAATTCAGCCCACAACCTGCTTTTATAAATAAAGTTTTGTTGGCACTCACCATGCCCATTCCTTAATGTATTGTCTGTGGCTGCTTTTGAGCTACAGCAGCAGAATGGAGCAGACACAACAGATTATACGGCTCCAAAAGCCTAAAATAATGACCATCTGGTTCTTTATAGCATGAGGTTGCAATTCTGGTCCAGAAGAAGGGAAGGGCCACATGCCCTTCAGGTCAGCCCTTCCATCAAGACTGTTCTCAGCCAAGTTCCCGATAGATGTGGTGCAGCAGTGAGGTTAAGATTCTACTTCCTGGCAAGTACCTGGCGTGCACTGCCCAACACTGACAGTTATAAATGGAAACACATGCCTGAGCCAACATTGTGGGTTGACCTTGAGAATCCTGACAAGGACAGTTGCCTGCATAGGAAACCTCCGCTCTGCTGAGAAGTGCCAAGTTTATCCTTAAAAAATAACACAGCATCGCACTCAGCACAGTTTGACGAGCCCTGTAAAGCTCACATCTGTTTCATTGAGGATGGCCGCACTAATTTTAGCCCGGAAATCTCTGCAGGTCCACACACCCAAACCCAATGTCTCAACGCAGCCCTGGTAGACAGCTCAGCACGGAGGTATGTGCTTCCCTGTGAAGGGTCACGGTGTCCTTGAGGCCCTGCCCTGAGCCCTGCCTGGTCTCAGTTCACTAGCAGCGACAGGAAGCTGGCTCCTCTCTTCGGATGCCTGCCTCTCGGCTCCTTCCCCTGTCCCTCAAAGCTTCCTCTCAACCTATCCCCAGGGAAACCTGGAAGGACTGGGGATTTAAGGCCTCCAGGGTAAACCCCATGAATAAGAAATGAAAATCAGTGGGGGCGCCTGGATGGCTCAGTGGGTTAAGCCTCTGCCTTGGCTCAGGTCATGATCTCAGGGTCCTGGGATCGAGCCCCGCATCGAGCCCCACATGGGGCTCTCGGCTCAGCGGGGAGCCTGCTTCCCCGCCTCTCTCTCTGCCTACTTGTGATCTCTGTCTGTCAAATAAATAAATAAAATCTTAAAAATAAAAAAAAAAAAAGAAAGAAAAAAGAAATGAAAGTCAGTGGATAAATAGTCCAGCTTGCCCATTCCTCGGTAGAATGATTTCAAGACTGGTCCATGTAATTCTAACGGGATCCCCCAATGGGCCTGGGTCCCAGCTGCTCACAGGTTTTCTCCCTTTCCAGTCACACTCCCCACTCCTTCACCTGTGTTTCCCAGTATCAGCTCCTGGATAAACTACCTCCCTCCAATGTCTGTCTCAGCATCTGTGTTTGGGGGACCCCAATGAGCCATGTGCCCTCCAAAGACAGACTGTTTACAAGTCCTACAATGAATGCATTACCTCACATGACCTACTCGAGGGGAATATTCATTAGCCTGTTAAAAGTTGAACAAAATCCACCAAAGCTAATAGCACTGGCTTAAAACAAAAAAGTTAAAGTGCTACCCTGATGTGTTCTGGAAAGAATTATAGGGAGGGGCCAATTGTCTGTTAAGATCACTTGAAGACCTCAATGACAATACCATGTCTTACATATTGAAAAAAAAAATAATAATCTTCTCTGAACAATGTCTATAATGGCCCTTGCCATATTGTATTACATTTTCCTGAATAAATCTCTCTCTCCTGCATGTGGTGAGTCGTAGGAGGGGACACAGGAGACACCCCTCTTTATTAACTATTAACAGGGTTAACAGTCTTCCAAAATATCAGCCTTCTGAAATGGTCTGTTTGTTCCTCCTTGTGCGTCCAAGGGGGAAAATATTTATAAATCAAAAAGAGGAAATCAGGCTAAGATAGCTCTGGGAGCTCCATCAGAGCTGGAATGGCAGTGGTGTTGCAGCTTAAGGTATATATTATAAATCTGACTTCCTTTCTCTGGTAGATGGACTCTGTAATAACCTCACTGCTTTCCCCTTGAGCATCCATACTCAGCGCTGTAACCTTCCAGAACTCTCCCATCTGGCCTCTAGGCTTGGCCAGGTGCCTCGCTTTGGCCAATGAGATGCTGGCAGACTTGATGCATGCAGAGGCTTGAAAAAGTGGCTGGCATTTCTGCTTGCCTTTGCACCTCCTCCTTGCCATGAGAACATGCCTGGGCTAGCCTGCGAGAGGACAAAAAATATCTAAAGCCGAGTGTCCCAAGGTTCCACCCAGCGCCCTCCCAGACCAGCCAACAGGCACAGGAGCAAGCCCAGCCAAGGCCAGGACAACCACTCCGCTGACGGGCAGACCCATGAGCTACAGAAGTGCTAATTGTTTGAAGCCACTGGGGGGCGGGAGACTATTCGTTACACAGCGCTAGCGTGGCAATAAATAACAAATACATCTTCCTTGTCTAAAATCATATTAGAGGGGCGCCTGGGTGGCTCAGTGGGTTAAGCCTCTGCCTTCAGCTCAGGTCATAATCTCAGGGTGCTGGGATCAAGCCTCGAATCAGGCTCTCTGCTCAGCAGGGAGCCTGCTTCCCTCTCTCTCTCTCTCTGCCTGCCTCTCTGCCTACTTGTGATCTCTCTCTCTGTCAAATAAATAAATAAAATCTTTAAAACAAACAAAAATAAAATCATATTAGAGACAGGTTTCCTATGTCATAGGCTTTGCAATCAAACACTACCACAACCATAGAGCATGACCAAGTGAATACAGAATGCCCCTTCCATGAAAACTAAACCTCCACTGACGTACCTCTAAAATGGGTCTAACAGTTATCAGAAAGAATCCCAATTCTGGAGCCTCTGAGCCTGCAGGACACATTGCTGTCCGCGTGCTCCCTGCCAGGGCTTAGTCTCCTTTAATCACTTAGTCATTTCTGCTCCAAGCATCTAAGGAGCATTTCCCATATAAAACCTAGATGAACGGAACCAAAGTTCAACACATATACCATATACACAGACAGCATGTGTCAGATTTGGGTACAGTATGAGCAGCATATAAAAGGGGGTTAAAGAAAGACCAAGAGAACACAAGAGAAGGAATCCCTAAGTGGGAGGTGACTTGGAACATTTGGCAGAAGAGGTGACAGTGTGAAGATGTTTAGGGGACACAGAGAGGCACCCAGCCATCTGCCTCCACATGATCACACCTCGGCCGCATGGTCCCAGAGGCATGGGGATATTTTAGGAAGGAGACACTTAGCTATCCTGAAAGTCTTCTGGATCAAGTTGAGAAAGGGAACGAGGAAAATGACAGAGGCAGGGAGCTGTGGCGTCGAGGGAAGAGTTTTCCTGGCTTTTCTCATTGCTGGCGTATCTCTCCCAGGAGTCAGTACCCCTGGACACGGGGGGTGAGCCGTCCACCAGACGGTGACATGCTCAAGACACAAAGGGCTGTGCAGGTGATGGGACCCACAGACTCTCCTGGAGCCAAGTTTTCAGTGAGATCTCCCTCTTCTCAACCTCTTTGGATGTCAACGAAGTTTGAAAAATCCACGAATCCCTTTTCTTCCAAGGAAATGCTTCCTTCCTACTTCCCCCCAACTGGCCCCTCGCACAAACCTTGCTTCCCTTGATTTTAAACAATGTTTTAGAAATTATGAAAGTGATGATGTTTGTGGAAGGAAAAAACAGAGACTTGGGGAAAAGTACAAAGAAGAAATGAAAACCGCCAGTTGTTTCCCCACCCAACCCAAATCACTGTTACCATTGCGGTGGGTTTTCTTCCAGTCCCTTCTAGGTACGGTTGTGTGGGACTCTTGCTCCTATATGGTCATGCTATTTGTATTATTTTGGATCTAGCTCTTGTCCCTTCATATTATAGCTTTCAGACTCAGTTTCACGATCAGGGAGACTAGCGTGCCATGTGAGGTCACACGAGGCATACATCTGAGTTTGTTACCACATAAAATGTCATCAGAAACATTCTTACGGTCTTTGGTGTCCACTGTAAACAGCTTTTAAATGACAACGGAATAATTTGCAACAGATACCTCAGATAAGTAATGGTTCTATGAACCTCGGAATCTTTACTTGGAAGGGTTTGTACTTAAGGGGATAACAACAGGTCTGCTCCCAGGACTGTTACATTGTGAGGACTGAATAGACAATGTATATAAAATGCTACAGTAACACAGAGGAGAACCTCAGTAAAAGTGAACTATTGTGAGTGGAAATGTTCCCATAATTACTGTTAGCCTCGTGCCGCTGCCCTCACGCGGCTGCTCTGATATCCCACTGCTAAATTGTTCCCGGAGTTTATACCAAATACAACTTCCCCTAGATTCTCCTTTGGGGCAACAGCATGGCAAGTTATTTTATTTTCTTCTCTGCCGATTAGATGGAGGAAAATGTTATTTTAATTTGCATTTCTTTGGATCCGATGCAGGTTGACCTTTTAAAAGGTGTTTCCCGTAACTTCCATGGTGTGTGTGTGTCTGCTTGGTCAGGGAGCTGTCTGTATTCTCGGCCCCGTGGAGTTCCAGGAGGAGGCCTTGGTGCATCTCTACCTCTTCCTGTCTCCGGGCATTCACTAGAAGAGTCCTGAAGGCAGCTCATCTGTCCTTTGTCAGGCGGCCCGGGAAGCCCAGGGGGGCATCTGCGTTCCCAGAGTTTCGGGACAGGAGGATAAAAGGACATTCAATGGCACCTTTGCAGCTTGTCACCTTGGTTGTGGCTGTTCCTGGGTCCGTCAGGGGCATCTCCCTAGTCTGGGGGATGGAGCAAGGCTGCTGAGTAGGGGATGCTGGCCTGAGAGGTGTTAGGAGGGAGACAGAAGGAAAGGCAGGAGTGCTGAGAGCCCAAAAGACGGAAAACTGACTGTTTTTGGTCAAGAATAGAGTTTTGTTACTGCAGTCATGGAAGCATGGGTATTGCTACAAAACATATAAAAATGCTCCAGATTCTTAGGTAGTTTAGGCATCTGAAAGAAATAAACTGGTACTAATAATAATGATGATAATTTTTAAAATCTGGCTCTCTCTCTGAGTCACGTGTAACCTCGTGTGTTCTGTCCACACAAAGACAAACGCTCCCGGGAGGCATAGCCCTCGGCTACTTGGATGTCCTTGCTCTGCCTTCTCTCCATCCCTCTGTAACTGTTTCAGTCAAGATAGCATTCCCTTGGCTTCCCAAGTTCCCAGAAATGCAGCTTTCTCCTTCTATGTTACACCTAACAGTCTATTTTAAGATGGCGCCCCCTGGCTGGAAACCAGCTCAGCCGGGACTTCTAGGAAGGAGCAGCTATTGGCTGTGGGAAAGGCAGGGGCTTTTGGCTCAGCACACCAAGCCAAAATCTCATTTTCTAGCTCAAGACATTCAAGGTTTTTTCCCCCAAAATATAGAATGCTAATTCTGTGCATTATAAGATTTCAAATAAATAATGCTAGATGTTCCCCACTGTTGACAAAACCCTGGAATAGCCAAGGGTTCCCTCCTGAAACCATCCCCAAGTCTTCTGGAATGCTCGATTAATGTAAGAAAAGAATCCAAAGGCAAACTCGAACCAGGAAAACACAGTGAACAAAGGGAACTGGGTGAAAGAAAAGCCATGGGAGCTGGGAGAGAGGTCCCTAACTCTTCTGCCCTACCCAGGGCAGAAGAGTTAGGGACCTCTTCTCTTCCCACATAGACCCAGGCTCATTTATCTGCAAAAGTGCTCTGAAAATGAGGGGGGAAATGGGAGCCCTCATCCTAAAAATGGTAGTAGTGACTACACTGGGTGATGGAAAAGGGAAGGTCCAGAGGAGAGGGAGGGGCTTGTCCTGGGTCAGGTTTGTAACCAAAAGGAGCTCTCTAGGCAAGAAAGTCAAGGTGAGAGACCGTCCTAGCACCCATCCGCATGCAGCCACCCCACATCTCACCCCAGCAGTGTTAAGTGACTTTCTCTACTCTTCACACCTTGTGACCTGCCCATTACTGGTTAAACTCCTCAAGGGCAAAAGTCTTGGGGTTGTCCTTAGATTGGGAGACCAAATCAAGTTCACTCTTCTACTAGCCATGGGCAAGGCAGAAATTAAGCGCTAGTCTCATGACCAGCAGCGGAAAGCCTGAATGTTTTCGGGTAACCACCTAATGGTGGAGTGAAAGTTGATTAGTGAGTTGCATGGGAGAAGGGCTTCCTGTCCCCATTTGCTCAGTGCACAACCTAAACAGCATAATCAGTAAGTCCAAAGGATTTCCAGCCCCAAATACATGATGGTACTAAAAGCTCAGAGGCAGGGGGAGGAAACAAGAACATTGCCCCGCCTGCCAAGAGCTCCCTGTTCATTTAAAGATGTGTCTGCCACGGTCTCCTTAATAAGTCGATGTCAGTGGGGGGACCAGAGTGGGGTGGGGGGCTAGATTAAAAGAAACACAACAACGAAATACAACAAAGGAAACTTCCTGGGTCCCTGGTTTGAAGAGGAAAAAAAAAAAAAAAAAAAGACAAGAAACATATTGTGTGAATGAGAAATTTTAATCTTAGGTGATATTGGGGGTTCTTGTTCCTTTTCATTGGATGTGATGGATGACAAGTGTGTGGTTTAATGAGATAAAGTGGTTTTTGTTGGAGATGAATGCCGGAGAAGCATTCAGGGGTGAAGGGCCGTGATGTCTGCAAGTCGCTTTTAAGTGGCTTTCAGCGGTTGGGGCAAAAATAGATATATTGAATCTGGAGATCAACAGATTCCATAGATGGATGACAAAACAAGTAAGGTGAAATGCTAACAATTGATAAATCCAGCTGGTAGATACACGGAGCTCAACTTCCAATGTTTTATAATAAAAAATGTTATCTGACTCACAGATCGGCATATTTTTGGTTTTTGTTTTTTTTTTTTAAAGATTTTGTTTATTTGACAGACAGAGATCACAAGTAGGCAGAGAAGCAGGCAGAGAGGGTGGGGGAAGCAGGTTCCCCGCTGCGCAGAGAGCCTGATGCAGGGCTCGATCCCAGGACCCCAAGATCATGACTTGAGCTGGAGGCAGAGGCTCTAATCCACTGAGCCACCCAGGCACCCCTCGACATACGTATTTTTATACGTGCTTACACACACACACCCACACACACACACATATATGCATGTGTGTGTACACATCTATATGTATGTATCCATCACACACAGATAGATAAATAAAAATATCTATCTTTTATATATACATACACACACACATATATATTTATATAAAATTCTGTGTCCTACAAGGAAAACTATAGATAACATCTAGCCTGAGACTTACCAGGGCTCATGCTATCCAAGGGCTAAGGTCACAATGTGAGCCAATCTGTCTAATTTTTCTTCTCAGGGAAACAAAGGTCTATTGTTCAAGGTGTATCATAGCAACCATGATCAGTGCTTTATTGTTTTTAAGCATTTCCACATACGTTCTATCATTTAGATCAGGGGCTGGTCAATTTTTTTCTGTAAAGGGGCAGATAGTAAATGGCGCTGTGGGACAGTCTGTGTCACAATGATTCAACTGCGTCCTTGCAGTGTGAGAGCCGCGACAGGTTATGTGACAATGAAACTGCACCCACAAAACGGGGGTGGGGGCAGGCTGGATTTGGCCCAAGGACCACCCCTGGTCAACCCCTGATGTAGATCCTCTCAGTGATGGGTAGGTACTATTTGTAAACCCCATTTTACAGATGTGGAAACCAAGGCTTGGCGAGGTTCAATCAGTTAACTAGTTAAGTAGTAAAATCAGCAATAAACCAGATGCTCAGATCCCAACCCTCAGGTTCTGTTTCTACCTATCACGTTGCCACATCTGTGTCTTAAAAGTAAAAGATGAAAGACAGAGTAGGAAAAAAAAAAAAAAAAAAAAAAAAAGGAAACCCTCTGCAAACAGGATCTCATTTGTTCTCAGTGACTTCCCTTTCCTTGGGAGACCAGGGGCTCCAGGTATGGAAGAAATGGAAGAAAAGGCTAGACACACTTTTCTCTAGGGCCACAGCTATGGAAGGGTGAAGAAGCCAGTCCCTTGAAAAATGTCCACCGAGGAAAAGAGACAGCCTCATGACCAAAAAGCTCAATGCATGAGCGTCTGACTTCAAAACTGGTAAGAACTTGCCTTGAACTTGACATCTCAACGTTTTAGTTAAGCTTTCTATTTTGAAATAATTGTAGATTTGCATGCATTAGAACTCAAGCAGGGACATCTCGTGCCCTTTATCCAAGTGCCTCCTACTTTCATTTCTTGCAAAGCAATAGTACCATGTCATAACCAGGACATTGACATTGAGGCAGTCAACACACAGAATCTTTCCCACGTCCAAGGACCGCGCGCTCACTGCTCTGACCTCTCACCCCTCTCCCCTCCTTCACCTCGGGGGAACCACCAGCCTCTTCTCCATCTCTGTAACTTCACCCCTGCAGTCACGTTCCATAGATGGAATCACACGGTGTGCAGACTCAGCGGCGTTCTCTGGCATCCCCAGCCGGAGGGCTGTAGGTATTACTGTGTGTTCCTTCTTATTGACGGGAAATATTTCAGGTTCTGCCTGGAGCCCCTCCCAAGCCACTTGTGACACCACCTCGTTATCAGCCTCCTTACTGATAACTTTGTCTGCGTTGTCTCCCCACACCACCCCCCCAGCCCCCGCCACAGAAAAGCAGCAACAAAGCCAACACTATCTTCTCCCTTCTCCTGGGGGAACCGCCATGGGTGATCCCTCTCTCTTCTCTTCCACTGCTCCTGTCCCACTGAGAACATCCTCGAATCTTCTCTATCCAGAAATCCCATCTCTGGACCCAGATCTCCCATCAAGCTAATAGTCTGGCACAGAATATCTCAGGGCTGCACGGATTGCCTCTGGAAAGGGTTGAGGGACTGGGGACAGGGGAGGGGCAGAGACTGACTCTGGGCTATATTGGGGGGAAATCATTACTTCCTGGACAGCACAGCACTTCCTATTCAAAGCACAGCATCCCACACTCCCTGCCCTGCACTGCTAAGCAGCCCCCCCTGGGAGATAATTTCTTTAAAAAATATGATTTGGGGGGGATCAGTCAGTTAAGAATGTGCCTTTGGCTCAGGTCAGGATCTCAGGGTCCTGGGATGGAGCCTTGGATCAGGCTCCCCGCTCAGCAGGGAGCTTGCTTCTCCCTCTTCCTTCACTCCTCCCCCTGCTCTTACTCTCTCTTTCTCTCAAATAAATAAAAATCTTTAAAAATGTGTGATTTTTTTTTCATGTGCTACATACTGTTCTCTTAACTGGGTCCCGGATTATTTGATCAAAGCCTAGGCGTTCGATGTTTTCTCCTTTCCCAAATGGTTGACACCGAGAAGAATGTCCTAACACCGTCTTTGCACGCAGATCACTGACTGCATCTCCGAGAGGGACCCGCGGGACAGATTTCTCAAAGTGAACTCCGGGATCAAGGAGCCCCCGCCTCTGGCCCCAAGTGCTCCCTGTAGAAGACAGGAACCTGCATAAGGTATGAACGTAGAGGCCAAGGGTGCCCTTTCCCACACCACTCCCAGCTTAGCCTGTTTCCAATCCTTCTCCATCATTAAGTCAAAACATGTTGCCTCCTGCTGCTCACTTACGTATCTTTGATTTCTGCTGAGGTTGACAACGTGTTCAATTTTTCATTTGCAATTACTTATGGCCCAATTACATTTTCTCTTCCCCGAATCGTTGGCCCAGAGTCTTTGCTCATTCTTCTTTTAGGATCCTTGTCTCATTCTTACTAGTTCACGGGAGTATGCTGTGCATTTCAGGGTACGACTATGTTCGGACCAAATATTTATTTTCATAGTTCATCTTTGGTTTTTCATTGACCAGAGGAAACAAATATATTTGTGTGGAAATTAACATTTTTCAAGTGGTCGATTTATAAATTTCTTTCCTCAGGGATTTTTTTTCTATTGTTTTTATACTTGGACAGAAAGAACTTATCCAAAGAGCATCTGAGCAGCAGCAACCATAAACTCTTCTTAATTCATCGATGATTTTACTCATGGATAACTTCACATTACATATTTCCCCCATGCAACTGAAATTTATTTGGAATACAGGATGAACTGAGACTCTTGACTGATTTTTTTTTAAAGATTTTATTTTTTTATTTATTTGACGCAGAGAGAGCAATCACAAGTAGGCAGAGAGGCAGGCAGGGTGGGGGTGGGGAGCAGGCTCCCCGTTGAGCAGAGAGCCCAATGTGGGGTTTGATCCTAGGACCCTGAGACCATGATGAAGCCGAAGGCAGAGGCTTAACCCACTGAGCCACCCAGGTGCCCCATGATTTTTTTTAAAGAGTCAAATTTTGCCCCCAGATGATTCATTACTTACTAACCCAGATATCCCTCCCGTCATATAGGGTGCTTCCTCTCATGTGATTAAACATAGCAAGTTTATATTGAGAATTCATTTTTGAGCTCTCTGTTCTGTCCCTTGATCTGCTGGTTTATTCTCGACTTAATGCCATGTTTAATCATTATCGCTTTCTAACACATGCCCTGCTGGGTAGAGTAAGTCCCCTCCGTGACTCACTCCTGTTATTCAGAAATTCCCGGTCACTCTTTCTGGTTTTTTCTTCCTCCTCAGGTTCAGGATCCTTTCGTCAAGCTCCTCAGGTTCTCCCAGGATGGTCCGTCCCATGCCCTCCACCTCCGCAACCTCTTTTCTGTCCATGCACTGACTTCCGTTTCCACTGTACCGTCCCCGGGCTTTGCTCTCCCGGTAAACACTTGATTTTTCTCCCGGTGAACTTAGGAGTTGGTGCGCACAGGACATCCAAGGCCCCCGGTGAGGCAGTGAGCGAGTCCTCACAGAAGAACAGGTTAAACTTGGGCTACACAGTCCATACTCCCTTCACACCAATGCAGCAAACTCTATCATTGCTCTGAAATGTCTGTGGTAGCTCCCTGAGGGAGGACTGTACTCTCTTGCCCCATTGAGGACAGCCTTGGCCACATGACTCGCTTTGGCCAATGGTCTACATGTCAAAGTGGTATGTGTCACTTCTGAACCAATCAATTAACCAACCCCCCCAAAAAGAATGCCATCTCCCGCTCTTCGTACTCTGGGTGTGCTGGTGACTGTGACCGGCTGGGTTTCCAGGAGCGGCCCTTGGGACTCGGTCACCCACCCACGAATCAGACACAAGTCTCTTGAGGGCAGACTGTGGCTGTGTATTCCTCCTGGTGCGTCTGCTTGAACTCACACAGGGCAGGCACTAAACACTGTCAACATATTTATCTGCGGAACCGAGGAAGGCAAACATACCACCAGTCCTTTTCCCATTCCCTCTCTCTCGGGGCAACCCTGAGACCAATTCTAATGCTAAAAACAATCCCGATGCTTTGTGAAGGGGAGGTTTCCATGTGCCTGTGAAACCCCATCATTAACATTTATACCTAGGTTCCATTTCTATTCCCAATTCATTATATTTTTCCACTCCTGACTCCCAGCGAATGGAAAACGGATTGTAAAAACTAGGCCAGTGTCTTACGGGAAACTTCTTCAACCCAGAAAACAAACAAACAAACAAAAAAAAAAACAGAGAGGGACTCTTCAGAGGAAGTGGGTAACACTTCTCCTGCTGTTGAAGAGTCAAGGACCCGTGCTCTGAATGGGCACGGTGCTTCGCTGCCCCCTTGCGACGCGCTTCGGGATGATCGTGTCACCCGCCTTGGAGACAGAGACATAAAGGCTTTGAAGAAACAGCCTTCACAGGAAATGCCTTCCGAAGTTGTCTGCACAGGAAATAGGGACAAAGGGAGAGAGGACGCAAAAGAATGTGGACGGATCTGTTTTATTCTCGGCTGGCGCGTCACGGGAACACTTTCCGTCATATATCCTGGGTCGTCGTGGGAGGTGGGGTGCTGTCCCTCCTCGCCCTCCGCTGGAACCTGCCTTTGCTGTTCCGAGAGGAGGGTTTTCACTCGAGGCGACTCTCTTCGTGGCAAGCTCTGCCTTGACTCGCCCCTCCAAGCCGAAGACTTGTCTCTCCCCTGGGCCTCCTGGAGCTGGGGACAGGGACTTTCAGGGCTGGGAGGGACAAATTCATAAGTGTAAAAGGTTCTGGGGGGCGGGCGTCCTGGCAATGTCTCCTCTCCTATTTCAGATCTCGTGTTAAGGCTTCTCAGTGAGAAAGCAAGAGGGCCGAATGCACTTCGTGAACGGGCTCCCAGCCAGAGACGGGGGAGGGCATCTCGGACCTGAGGTGCGCTTCCTAACCCAGAGTCCGGTATTTACGGTATTTATGTGGTGCAGGCCATCTCAGAGCATGGGGAGGGTGGTTGCAGGGCTCCTGACACTGGGAGGGGACCTGAGGGGGGTCACCCACATGCATTTCTCTGCTGTCCCCTGTCTACTTCCCTCCGTCCCCACATGTCATCTGCTCCTGCCCCATCAGTAAGGTAGCGCAAATGTTTTCCCACTTGAAAAGAACCTGAGTCTATGGGAGTCCAGTCCTATGCCAAAGCCTACTCATCCCGTCACAGCGGGACTGGGATTCAGCCCTCCCTGTGTCTCTATTTGGTCTTCATCCCTGTGGCTGGCACAGAGCTCCTGAAACCCTCGGCCTACGTGATGAGCACCCTAAAGGTGACTTTTGTTATGTTAATGAGGCGACTTTCGGAAAGAACGTGAGGCTGGGGCTGGTTGCCAGGGGAAGCCGCCCTGTGATTGTAAGGTTGGAAGTGCCAGTCCCCCCTCCCAAACCTCCAGGGAGGAGAGGGGGGCTGGAGGGTGAATCCGTGGAGTCAATCATGCCCGTATAATGAAGCCTCCAGAAAAACCCAGAAGGTTGGCGTTCAGGGTTGGGAGAACCCCCAGGTTGGTGAACACACAAAGAGGTAGGGGGAGTGGGTGCCCGGAGAGCATGGAAGGGCCACACCCCTTGCCGGGTGCTGCCCCTAAGTTATAGCCATTGCAATAAACCCATGATTCAGTGAGAAAAGTGTTTCTCTGAGAGCTGTGAGCTGCTCTAGCAAATTAGTCAAATCCAGTGAGGGGACCATTAGAATCTCCAATCCATAGCCAGGGGCCAAGATCACAGTGACAGTCTGGCCTTGTGACTGGTCTCTGCAGCAGGGGGTGGCAGTCTTGTAAGGCAGAGCCCTTGACCCATGGTTCCTGGTGCTCTCTCCCAGTAGACAGTGCCAGAATCGAGTTCAACGGCAGGACACCCAGCCGGTATCTTTACCCACCGTTCATGATTCTTCTTGGGGCCGGGTACAAGCCACCCTCACCAAATCAGGATTTGGGGATTAGCGAGGAGGAAGAAAGAATGGTTTTGACCGGGGAGTGGGTTGGGGCTCTCACATGGTGTCAGGGATCAGAGCTCACACAGTGTTCTGGGGACGCTCCGCCGGTGTCCCAGGGAATGATGGAAGGATGTTCAGATGACCTCCTGGCTCTTCAGAGGAGGCCTTCGCTGGCGGGGATGAAGGGGATGAGGCCACGGGCTCGTTTGGAAATCACATGCAAGGTCTGCGTGACCACACCGGGGAAGAACCAGAAAGAACGGGAGTGGCAGTCTGGCTCTGATGACCCTTTGACTGGCCTCATCCAAGCTTCTAAAGCAGAAGATGAAGAGAAGAGATTTTTCAAAGAAAAAGCAATTCGGGTGCGAGCTGGGGATGACGCTCATGTCACACAGCTCGCCGCCAGGGCAGCCGGTCCCCACCCCGCCCGCACACGTTAGCACGTGGAGCAGACCGGGTCTCTGCCTGAGGCCTTCACGTCCGCTCTGTGGCTCGCGCAAAGGAAGGTGGGGGCTGCACACGGCCACCAGTGGGGAACGGAAACACACAGACGGGACTTTTCTGCCTATTGACATCCTCTGGGGGACCCTGGTCTACAGAGAAATAATAACTTCCATTTTGGAAACCAGCCAGTCCGCTCTTGTGTCCGCCAGCTTCCCCGGGTCCGGATCCCGAGGTGGGCACCCCGCCTCCCTGCCCGTAAAATGCCGACTCAGCAAAGTCTCTGAGCTCTCAGTTTTTCCCTCCGGAAAGCAAGAGAGAACACACCCCCTCCCGCCCACCCTACTGAGAGTGAGTGAGGCCGTGCTCGCCACTGGCTGAGGGCTGTGCTGGGCTGTAGCCTGAAGGCGTGCATTGCAGCTGGACGCTATCAGATCGCTGTCCCTGTCCCCTCCCCACAGTGGCCGAACAAGGGCCTCCTTAAAGGTAGGTTCGAGCGCACACCTCCACCATCGGTGTGTGTGTGTGTCTGTGTCTGTGTGTCTATGTGATTGTGGATCTGTGTCTGTGCATGTGTGTGTGTGTGTGTGTGTGGACATACACAACACATGAGCTGGTGTGGTATACATCGTGCTCCCTAAAAATACTCTACAGATTAAGATTTCATAATAACATGATGCAAAATACAGCAACAGGAGTCTGCTTGTCCTCCTGCTCCCCTCCACTGACTGTCTGGCCTCCAGGCCACTCTAGGACACAGACACCCCCGTACGTATTGCTTGTCTTGGAATGCCCCTGCCTCTCTCTTGTCTGGGCTGAGCTGGTTTCCCCTGGGCCACAGGAGTGACAGGGCTGGGAGAGGGGACACAGTGAAGGGGCGCTTCTCCCGTCCTTGTGTGGTGCTGTCCAACACTGGAGATCCACCAGGGAAGCCACATCACGTCCATGTTCACGACATAAATCCACAAAAATCCATGACATAAATTCAGTCACCAGGAGATAAGGTCCTCCAAATGCTAACAGGAGAGAAACGGACACCTGGAAAGAGCCTCTCCATACTGCTCACAGTTATAGCCTCACCCACGTGCTGAGAATCTTCCAGGAGCGATTAGCTCCAGGACAACATGGGAAAGGTTGCACGCTCTGCCGCCCCTTCAGGCTCAGACACAACTTCTGCCCCAGGGGTTACCAGCAGAGGCCAGCTTGTCTCTTCTGGGGCTCCTCAGGCCCAGGGACTCACCCAGCACCCGTGGCCCTCTCCAGCACAATGTTCTAGCATTGCACACAGTGCCACGCTCATCACCGCCAGACGCCGAGCCCCAGCCGAGTGGCGATTTTGCTCGTTTCTCTTTGCACAGAACCTGCAGCAGGGCCTGGCTTCACGTGTTGGTGGGACTCACTCTGCTCTTCTCCTCACAGGTGAGTTCCCTCGAGGGCAGAATCTGCTGCCTCCACCCTGCAAACCCCACATTTGCTCACAACGGATGCCACTGCTCCCTTGAGATGTCAATCAGCCAGCCTTGCCTTTGAATTGATTGAGGCTAAATGTGTTTACAAAAAAAAAAAAAAAATTAAGTCAATGAAAAGGTGTTACTTTGTTGCTAGTTACCGATGATCATGATGTGTCTTATGTCAGACACAACTAGTTAGGGAAAACCACTGATGGACCACGACTGCAACTCCCAGCTGAATCAAGTTCCCTCCCGGGGAAAATGAGCCTACAATTTCCTGCTCCACCAGGAGCCAGCAAAATCTTGTGAGTGGCATTCACCTTCATTTTTTATTCCAATCCCCCCCCCAAGAAACTCTCCTGGGGGTGAAGACGTTTTCCAAAGAGAGGTTAAGGTCACTCTATCCTACCGCAGACACACTCAATGCCAAACCATGGGGCCCCTGAGTTGCAGCACGGAGAAGCAGACCTTAGCTGATCGCCTGTGACTGTGAGCTCCAGGGCCGAGCTGGCCAGCCTGTTTCTGAGCTCATTCTATCTCTGCAAGGATTATGCTGAAGACAGAACTCGTTTCCTTGACCTGTTTCTAACATCTGGGGGCTTGTATATAAGGGACTAATGGATTTTAAAGGTTGGACGATCCCATAGAAGAAAAGCATAAAAAGTCTTTTGAATTTTGAATTTTCTTGAATCTTACTTGGAAGTAAGCGCTGCCAACTCATTTTAACCCCATGATACCAGGAGTTTAGGGATACACCGGAACTTCACGGACAAGTGGGGTAAGTGATTTCTCTTTTAATTCACGACGCAGAGTCAGCCGGGCTGGACTTCCAGCTTACACAAGCAAACCTGGGTCAAAGACAGTGTCGGCCAGGAGGAGTGTGGCTGGTGACTGAGTGGGTGCCAGGCCCCTGCTCACCAGACCTTGTGAGTTTGCGCCATCCTCAGCTCCCTCATATAACGAGACAAACGGAAGGCACGGGGCCGCAAGGGGAAGATGCTAGATTCGAGGTCCTGTACGTACGCTTAACTATCCCGTGGTAATGGAAGGGGAATTTAAGAAAGAATGGGAAAAGAAGAAAAATATAAATTTATAATACTATAAACATTATAAAAAGAAAAATATAAATCTTATGAAATGTAAATTATAAAAATATAAATACAACTTGACAAAAATACAAGTTTAAATCTCCGTGTTTAAGTAAATCAGCATGTGTGTAGGCAATCAGCCTTCTAACTGAGAGCCGGGTCGCAACCTAGGATACCACCTTATTTCGACGGACCGAGACCACTTCATGTTTTCATTTTATTTTATAAATCTATGTTGACCCACTCCTCCCGACTCTTTCAGCAAAAGTAAAAACAGAAGAACACTTAGGCCCTTTCTTTATCTGCCACTTCGTTTACTGATGTACATCACACAAACTTTTCCTGTTGACTTGTAATTCCGACAAAGCTTTGTATTTGTGTAAACCTGATGTGCGATTTCATTGACCCATGTCCCCACGATCATGCCCCCATTTAAATAATCGGAATATGTCCCACCTGACGCATTGAAGTCCGCCTTTAGGAAAGACCCGGCCACAGTGTGAGGCCGTGTGAGTCTCTTCTCCCAAAACTCTTCTGCACCAGGTCCGGCTGGAGTACCAACCCTCCTGGTCAGTTCAGCGAGAATCCCTCATCCCTGAAACCCCATCACCTTGTCCTGCCTTCAGCAAGAGTTGGCTGAGCAAGACTCCTTCCCCATCCACTAGCCCTCCTCACCACTGACTATAAATCACCGGTTGCCCTTGCTGTATTCTGAGTCGTCTGACCTGTCACCCACCACTGCGATAGTCCTGCCGCCTATTGAAACAGCCCTGAATAAAGTCTTCCTTACCATTTTAACAAGTGTCAAAATAATTTATTCTCTTTTTTCCCCTTACTTTTTAAAGGAACCTCTATGCCAACCCCCTGTGGGGCTCGAACTCACAGCCCAAGATCAGGAGTCACACGCTCCACCGACTGAGCTGGCTTGGAGCCCCCAAATAAATTATTCTTTGACAAGCTAAACATCTCACCACTGACCTAACTTGAAAGCATCGGAGTAAAAGAGTATTCACAGAATGACCTCAAAATCCATTATTCAAAAGGAAGTGTTCTGAGAGCATTCCAGAACGTGCCTTCTTTCTCTCGTCTCCCGGGCAGTCTTGTCTACTCCGTGGCATTCGCAATAATGACTATGCTCCCAGCGTCCGAGTTCTGGGCCACCACATCCCCTCCAGCCTCCCTAAGCAAATCCAATGTTCCAGAACAGATCCTATGTTCCAGTAACTTCTGGCCCCTTCTCCTTTGCTTTTGACATCATCATCCTTCTGGGATGTCCCGACGCTAGCTCGCACCCCCTTGGGTGTCTACACCATTCCTCTTGGCTTCAAGCACCACTGCTACGGTTGCTTAATCTTCTCTACCAGGTCATGAGAATCTCAAGCTGTGAAGATGTTGCATTTCTTTGCCGCGCACGATGGGAGTCAACGTGGTGGGCATTCAGCAGATAGTCACCGAACGATTGAACAAATGTCACCATTCAATTCAATAGAACAGAGAGCAATGAGGGGAAATCTTAAAGGATTTATTTTCTGGAGGAAGGTTGGATCCTGACCTCACCTGAGCCAGGCAAATTTAAATCATGCCAAGTGAACAAGTGCCCCCTTGTGGCCATGGCTGGCAGTGCATCACTCCCAACAAAGGCGGCCAGTTCTGGGGTTGCGGGGGGAGAGGGAGAAAGGATGTTGGAAATGAGGGAGTTTACCTGTTCCCATAATCCGGACAGAATATTTACAAACCTGCCCCTCCTGCACTTCCTGTTTCGGTCGTTGGCATCACCCTGTGTTTGTCTCCAAATTTAAGAATCTAGATGTCACTCACCCATATGCTATCAGCCACAGTCTGGGGTCTTCTAACTCTTACATCTCTCTCTCCACTCCGTTAACCTGTGCTCCACACTTGTCTCCTCTGTAAAATGGGCATGATAACATCTCCTCCCTGAGTTGCAGTCAGGACTGCGTCTTGTGTTATCGTGCCTGCCCCTGCTGGGCTATGCAAACGGATTCATTGCTCTGCCCGCAGCTCTGCACTTAGGCCCCCTCCCTAACTCTTCAAACACTTCAAACCCCAGCAATACTGAGTTACTTACGGTTCCCCAAACACACGCTGTGGGTCCACGCTTCAGTTCTTCACGCAAAGCAGCAGCTCTCAGAGTGTGGTCCCTAAGGCAACAGCGTCAGCCTCAGCATCCCCTGGGAACTTGACAGAGACAAAGATTCTCAGGCCCCACCCTGCACACACTGCATCAGAAACGGGGGGGTTGGGCTCAGTGATCTGGGTGCTCTCAACCCCGCTGTGTACACACTTAATTTTGAGAACTACAGGTGTGTACCACGTCCTCTGCTGGGAGAGTGCTTTCTCACTACACCTGTGAGTCTGGGCACTGGTGAACTCCTCTGCATCCCTCAAAGCCCTTTTATAAGGAATTTGGCCTGGCTACTCATGGAACCTGGATAGGGCTACTCATGTTCACCTCTGAGCTAACACTGTATCTTGATCACACATTATATGACACTGTGCTATAATTATTTGTTTAGGAGTCTCTCCCAATAGGTAAAAGTACGTAGCAAGGAGCATCTCTGGTCACATCCCCTCTATTCTCAGCCCCTGGCAAGGTGGCTTTCACTTAAGAAGACACTCAATGAAACTTCACGTACTTGGGCGGACTGGCAGCTTGGCTGGTTGCCAATAGGAAGGATATAATTCTCTAATTGGTGGAGCCCTGGTCTCAGATCTAGGATATCTGGTACTCTTCTCTTTACACATAACTTTACAGCTTTTTTAATGTGCAAATCATATATACCCATCTCTCCATTTCCTTGATAGGAAGTGAAGCATTGACAAGGTTCTGAGACCTTTACATTTCTCAGATGAATTTTCTGTCTTTCTAGGCTGTGATTTCCTCCCCAAGACTGTAGCACTTGGTCTTTGAATCGATTCAACAAATGATGGGTAACATAACGGTGGAGAAAGCTGGTCCTGGAGACAGGCCAATGTGCTTTCTGCAGGAAGTGCTTCTTGTTATTTACTAGAAGTGAGTCCTTGGCCAGGTTCACGTCCCTGATAATGACAGCTAGTATTGAGTGCATGCCCCCCTCTGTGCAAGGTCCTTTACTAAGCATCATCTCCTTTCAGCTTTATGATAAACACAGAAGTACAAATACCATGCCTCATTTTACAGATGAGGCATCTGAGGCACAGAGAGGTCAAGCACCTTGCTCAAAGTCACACAGCTAGTAAACAGGGGATTAGGATCAAAGCCAAGCAAAAGGCCTTCAAAATCTATTCCTAGTGTGACTTTTTTTTTCTGACTCTGCATCCTAAATATCCTTCCAAGATGCCCCCTTCTGTTTTTGTCCCTTCTTTTTTTCATTGTGATTAAATATATATAACAAAACTTGCCACATTAACCATTTTAAAGCATATGGTGCATGAAGTCCATTCACACAGATGGGCACCCGCCACCACCATCATCTCCAGAACTTTTTCTTCCCAACAGAAACTCCACCCCATTAAATATAAACCCCCCATTCCTCCTATCCCCTACACCCTGGCAACCGCCATTCTCTATTTTAACTACGAACATGACCACTCAAGGTCCCACATGTAAGTGAAATCATACAGTATTTGTCCTCCTGTGACCAGCTTATTTCCCTCGGCATGAGCTCCTCAAGGTTCATCCATATTGTACTGCTGTGTCCGAATGCCCCCTCCTTTTTCAAGGCTGAGTAATAGTCCACCATGTGGTTAGACCACATGTTGCTTATCTGTTCATCCACTGATGGACACTTGGGTTGTTTCCACCTTTTGGCTACTTTTGGCCAATGCTAGGAACGTGGTGTACAGCGTCTGTTAGAGTCTCTGCTTTCAACTCTTTGGTATATGTACTCAGAACTGGGATTGCTGCATCGAACAGTGATTTCAGGATACCTGGGTTTGGGATTAGTTTTGTCCCCTCTTTTCAGTACCCTGTGTATAACGCAGAAATAGACTATATTTTTCCCTCTCTGAATAGCTATCGTCATTACAATAAGTATGTGAAGATCGAGATCTCAAATTCTAAAATATAAAGGTAGTTGATAAGTTCCACCTATCGTTGCCTCAAGAGGAGGAGAAGGAACTTTTCAACCACTCTTAAGTTCATTCGTAAGTGGGTCTGGTCTGTAGGCTACGATCTGCCCTCCTAGGCTGTTAAAGACCTTCCCTTTCTAGCATTCTTATATGCCGTGGAACTCTCTTTGGTCAGAAAATGGTCTTTAATGACCCCCACAGGAAAGAAAAGAGGAGAGAATATTAATCTGCTGGGAATTTTGGAGCCACAAAGAACTGTGTTGTCCATAGGCTGTTTTATCAGAGATGACACCTGGCACACTCTACCACGAATTCTCTAGAGTTTGTTTTTTTTTTAAACACTGTCATTTGTCGTATGATTTATGTCTGAGCCCTTGGAAGGAAATTATTTCATCAATCCATAGCACAAATGGAGTAATGGTTTGTAACTTAAAGATGGATATACTGGACGATCAATTTTCATCTTATATCATCCCAAAGAAATGGCTGATAAAATCATATTGTGATTTCTTTTTTTATTTTTTAAGATTTTATTTATTTATTTGGGAAAGAATGAGTGAGAGAGAGAATGAGAGAGGAGAAGGTCAGAGGATGAAGCACACTCCCCAAGGAGCTGGGAGCCCGATGCAGGACTCGATCTGCAAGTCTGGGATCATGACCTGAGCCGAAGGCAGTCGCTCAACCAACTGAGCCACCCAGGTGCACCCACATTGTGATTTCTTAATATAATACTAACTCTTGCAAAAAAAAATAATTAGTTATATTTTATTAAGCATTATTCATTAATTCTAGTTTTTTTCAGCTTTTGAATGAGTGATTCTTAATTAATTACTTCTTTTTATCTTCTGGATGAGTGATCAGTTAAAGCCAATAGTTGAAAGAACTTAGAATTCACGGAGAATTGGAAAATATCAAACAAAGTAAATGCATGTAAAGCATGAGATTCAACATTTAAATTAGATAAGGAAGGCATGAAGTGGAGAGGGAATGGGTGAAAACTAGGCACCGTGATGAGTTTTATAAGACACCCACAGCGGTTGCTTTCACAGCATTTATGATGAGCCAGAAAATGCTTTACAGACAAAAAAAAAAAAAAAAAAAAAAAAAATCTTCTAAAAGCAATTCAGAGGAGCGCTCGCCTGAGTGGCTCAGTCAGTTAGGCATCTGCCTTCAGCTCAGGTCATGATCCCAGGCTCCTGGAATCAAGCTCCATGGCCTGCTCCCTGCTCAGTGGGGAGTCTGCCTCTCCCTCTGCCCCTCCCCCGACTCCTGCTCTCTCTCTCTCTCTCTCTTTCTCAAAATAAATACATACATAAAATCTTTTAAAAGCAGGTTGGAGAGAAAGCGAACAGCTTCTGAATCCTCATAAGGGAAAAAAATGTTTAGAAATTTGCATGGAGGTTGGGGACTGGGATGGAGGCTAGCCCTACACACACACACACACACACACACACACACACACAC